>NC_048220.1:84801298-84841298 GCF_002007445.2 Ailuropoda melanoleuca | reverse complement strand
CTATGGGAAGAGGAGCCAAGAGAACCCCCTGGAAGAAGCCTGGCCTATTCTGACCACTCCCCTTCTTCCTTTGCCAACCTTTCCCCCAAGAAATTTAACAGATGGGACTTTCTGAAGTCCTCTGTGGGTCAATGACCTCCAACCAACTCAGCTCCTGGGTGGCAAAGGTTAAGACTAGCCTGGAACCCTCGACTCCCAGCCTAGTGCTCCCTCCATGCCTCCACCCCACCCAACCTAGCAAAGGCCCTCTTGGGTAACTGCAAAATAGCTTCTCCCCACTTAACAGTGGTTGTTTCAGGCTAGGAGGTCATTTTCAGTCTCTGCCCCGTGTTACTGGCCACCTTCACTTCTGTGTAGGGCAGACTTATCCAGTAGACACAGTGGGGGTCCATGGAAGTGTTTTAATTTATTAATCAGAAGAGGAAAAAATTAACTTTTGGGCTGAAGGAAATGTTTCAACATATGATACTGAGATATTTTCCTTTATGCCAATACGGTCATAAAATGTCATTTCTGGGGCGCCTGGGTGGCACAGCGGTTGGGCGACTGCCTTCGGCTCAGGGCATGATCCCGGCGTTATGGGATCGAGCCCCACATCAGGCTCTTCCGCTATGAGCCTGCTTCTTCCTCTCCCACCCCCCCTGCTTGTGTTCCCTCTCTCGCTGGCTATCTCTAGCTCTGTCGAATAAATAAATTTAAAAAATCTTTAAAAAATAAAATGTCATTTCTAATATTGGTTTTAAGAAGGAAGGGAAGCACAAAGGTAAAAATGCCCAGGGCCCATCCAAGTCATAGCACAACCTACCCCAGTGAATTCTGAAGACGAAAGCCTTTTGGAAATGTTACTACAGACCGAGAGGAAGGTCAGTCATGTGGGAAGAGGAATCAGATTTGCGCTTAGCCATCTGTGCCCCTCATTCCAAAATGCCTGAGATGGGTTTCAGCAAGGCTCCGAGTGCAGTGGGGCGGAAAAGGCTAAAGAGCTAAGATGATAGGAAAATAAGAGAGAAGGTAAAATCAAGCCAGAGATGAGCTTCTTGGCAACCCCCCCCCAAAAAAACAAGGAGTTCTGTTGTCTTGTAAGAGGTACAGTGAGTGGACAGTGAAACACAATGCTTAGGGAATCTCTCATACAGATATCGGACAGATTATTGACTATGGACGTTGCTGTGACCCAGTAGCAGAAGGCGATTGCTAACCTTCCCTCTGAGGAATAGCATCAAACCTCTTAGAACAACCTGCAAGGCTCTAGTAACCTGGTCCCTGCCTCTCTCTCTGACCTCATCTTCCATTCTGCTCGCTCACCAAGCATGGCTTAGCCTCTGAGCCTCTGTACTTGCCATTCCCTCTACCTGAAAATCTCTTCCCTTTGGCTGCTTGTTCCTGGGTCTCACTTCTGAGGTCAAATTTTCCCAGAGACCTCCCCTAACCTTCTAGCTCCCACACTTTCCCCCCAGTCTGGTATTGCCTTGTTTTATTTCCTCCATAATATTCATTGCAATTAAAATTCTGAATCAGATGACAATCAGTCTGGCGTGGAAGCTTCTGGAGACCTCTGCTATCTTATTTTCTTCTGTATCTAGCTGCGTCCTGCCTGGGACGTGGTAGTGATGCAGTGAATAACTCCTGAATGAGTGAATTTAGGAAGGCGCATCCCGGAAGCCAGCAGGAACCCGGCTGTTCTGGAATTGAGCGTTCCATGATGGAGTGCGAGTCTGCAGGTGCACCTTTGGGGTAGGAGCTGAGACAGAGCAGAATTCTCTGTGTAATAATGCAGACGAGAATTTACAGTCCCCAGGAATCCTGGGGGAGAGAGGAAGGGGGCATGGCCATACTTTTCTTCTAATTACAGGCAATAGTCTCTGTCTCTGACAGGAGAGAACATTTTTCTATTGGGTCCTCTTAAAGGGGAGCTCTGTAGTGAAGGGACTTTCTGAACGAAAAAAAAAAAAGTCTCTGTTGGACCCTGCCATCCCCAGGCAGGCCTCTGATGGTGACTTAGGCAGGGGGACAAAACCCCCGGCCCCTACCTTTCTGTGTTTTCCATTAGATACTTCCAATGATGGTAGCGTAAACACTAAAATATTAAAAACACCATTGGGTCTTGCTCGGTGCATTTGTTCCAAAGCCACGTCCCAGCCAAGTTTCGGGCTTGATGAATCACCCCGAACGCAGCTATATTTAGGCCTTCGCATGCTAATGTTTCTATTTGTCGCTGAGCCCCAAGGAGCAATTTCAGAGAGCATCTCTACTGTCCCGGTCTCCATGGAAACGGTTTTCCCGCTTCGAGTGCCAGCCCCAGGAATGAGGAATGTCTGTGCCACTTCTTCTCTGCCGCTTACACGGAATCCGAGTTTTGCTCGTTAAACAAGCCCAGCCCAGTCCCTGGTCCTGCATCTCTTCACCTCCCTCTTCTTCTTTCACACCTTTGGCTTTTCTCTCCACATCCTTACTTAGTGTGCTTCCTAAAATTGAGATCATGGGGATCACAGAATCTGTGCATTCCAAATAAAGGCACTTGACCGGGAAGAGAGAGAGAGAGAGAGAAAGGAAGGAAGCAATGCTAGACACTAAATGGTTAACTGACATCTGGGGAGGACAGTGTGGGTCCAGGGCAGGAGACAGGGCACATTCACTCTAGTTTCTCAATTTTTTTTTTCCAGCAACAGTCCTGTGTCAATGCCACAATTTACGAAATCACAAGGGTTCGCTGCTGTGCACCCTACATGGGTGGCTGTGTGTGCTACCTTCCATCCAGCTCGACTGTTCCACCCCATTTCAGCTAGATCATCTGGAATCATGAAGAAATCATGGCAGCGCGGGGCCAAGATCAGAGCAGATCTTCATGGCTGACAACAGGCAATCTCTCATTTGTTTCCAAAACCTCACGCCTCCACTCGCTCCAACCTAAGGTCTAGCCACACCAAACTTATGCCTGTGTCCACACCCATCAAGCTGTACACATGACACGTGCAGGTTTGGGCGTACAAATTAATACTCCAGTAAAGTTGAAAATAAATGAAAATGTTTAATTTTTATTTTCATCAAAATTATAATTGTGCCTAGTTTAACTGGTCAAATAGCACCACGAAGTTTATGGTATAAAAACAAAAGTAAAATAAGAGACAAAAAGAACCGTATGTTGTTCTCCCCTGTTTACTCCAGATTTCTGCTTTCCCGGAGAAAGATCATACAATGGTGTTAGCTCCCTCTTCTGGCACTTACCTCCAGGCTCTGGGCAACGCACTTCTGCTCCGATTTCTCATCCCTGGACTTCTTCCAGTGGAAGATGATGAGGATTTAGTTCTCTTACACACCCTTCACTTCAACATATGCCTCCTCTTCCCCTATCTTCCCCACGACAAGTTCAGTGAGAGCAAATATTCCGTGTGCACGTTATTATGCCCAAATAAATATTACTCACAGAGGAGCCTCGTATGATTGTATTTCTTTTCTACCTCTTTGATGTCTCTCTCTGGAATTGTCTCATTTTTTTCATGTGCTTTGTTTTTTTATAATGCCTATCATTAACTCATACGAAAACTCTCTGACGGAGGCGTCAATCTCCTCTCGATATATTCAAGCACATCAGGGATCTTATCGGCTTCCTCTTCTCATGGCACCATCTCTCCGAGAGGCTCCCAGCCTGAAACCGCTGCTGTCTCTCTGGTCCTCCTGCCTGGCTCGGTCCTGGGTTCTCCTGTCACCACCCTCATGGGGACTCCCTTCCTCGTCTTCCTCTGTCTCAGTTTTTCTCTCTTATTTTAGCAGAGCGCACCTTCCAGTAAATTCCTGGAAAAGGATGTATGGATTTGGGGTGTTGTCCCCCTTCCTTGACATTTGGTCATGGGATGTGTACAGGCTTGCAGAACGGACAGCACTTTCCTGGAGGGTTTCAAGGGCACCGCCCTACGTTTCATCCTGCTATCAAGAGCCCGGTTCTGTTCTCGTTCCCGAGCCTCTGGAGATAACCAATCCCTTCCACCCACTCTGCCGCCAACTACGAGGTTTTACTTTTTTCCAGTCGTCTTAACTTTTCTAAGAAGTGATTTGTCCGGTTTGCGTTTTTATGCTGCGTACTTAGTGGGTGCTATCCACCTGAATCGTTTTAGGAATTTTTCTTGTCTCATTTCTCTGGTGACTTCCTCTCCCCTGCTCTTCATTTTCCTTACTCTGAACCCCTTCTCCTTTTCTAAAATATTGGGACCCCAGACTGATTCTCTAAATTTTTAACTAATTATTTTTTTTCTCATCTCCTTCTCTACTTGTCCTATATTCTGAGACCAGCCTTTCACTTTATCTTCCCGAACCTTCCAGTGACATTTTAATCTCTTCTGTCATATTTTTGATTTCCAAGAGCTCTCTGTTTTTCTCCGAACGTTCGTGCTTTAGAACCTTCTCTCCTTGTTTCACAAATGCTGTATCTTTTGTTTTGCTGAGCATATTTGCTTTCTGAAGAAAATGCTCCTCTCTACTTCACACGCCTAGTTGGCTCTTTGTTTGTTGTTGGGTGGTTGGTTAGCTGGGTTTGGTTTCTCTCTTGAATTGCTCAAACATCTAGTGATACTAGGAAATCTGTTCCCGTTACAGAGCGAGGCCCTAGAAAGAGGCCAAGTCCCTGAGGTCCCGTTGTGTGGCTGATGCTGCTGTTCGGGGTTCACCCCTATCAGCACGGTGTTAAGCTCTCCTCTGCTAGGTCAGTATGTCTCGACTCTCCGCCTTCAAACTTCCATCACGTTGTTCCTCTTGTCTCCTCGCTCAGTCTCTGTCCTTGTGGGTTTGTGTCTGTTTTTAAATCCTTTTACTCACATCTGTGTGGAGTTTCGGGAAGTCAAAAGACATTCAAATTCTAGCCCAGGTGGAAGTCCTCATCTTGACATTTTCTGTGTTCTCGGAATATGTGCTTGGAATATCTGGAAGTCTCTTGGCCTCTCTCCTGCCTGGAATATGCTATCCTCTATCGGCTACCCGGCAAGTTAGTTCTCCCCATGCGTCTGGTCAAGACCCAAATCACATGGGCTTGCAGCTCCCCAGGCAGAGCTGCCATGTGCCTTCTGGGCTCTCACGGCACCGGTTCCATGCCCTTCGGTGGGCACTGCGTACGTCGAAGAGCAGCTAGGGAAAGTTACTCCAGCTCTTGCTGGTGTCAAGGTTCATAGGCCCTCCTTTCATCGTTTCCTGGCTGAGTTTTAGATCTTGATTTATTTCTAGGTTCGCTAGATGATGACGTGTGCTCTTCTCTGTACGGAACGGTATGTTGGTGATATTCTTGCTGAATTTTTGCCTTCCTGAGAAGTTCTTCTCCCGCCCTCCCACAAATGCTACTCAAGCTGAGTAATTATCCGGGGGTCGGAACAGAGGCAGCCCTTAGCGAGAAGGAAGGAAGATGCTTACTCGTTGGCAAAGGTGTCTTTTCTTTTTGTTGTAGCGGCTCAGTGTCAGCGGGGCATCGCAGCCCCTTCCTTTACTGTGGTACCCTGCAAGCTGTGGGTGCCCCTGCCACTCTCCCTGGAGCCCGGTCAGTTTGAATCATTTTCTCCGAACTGCCTTTGCCTAAAACTGTAGCATGCCAAGCAGGTCTGTACTAGTTCCAAATCCTATACCACGGAGTGGTGGTTCAGAAATTACTCCTCCTGGCCTCAACACTCCACCTGGGTCTCGTTCCCGGCATGGGTAAGCTGTTGGTCAAGGTATTCACTGTCCCAAACTGTACCATTTGGGTAGCGCTCTTCACCTGGGAACAATATTTTTTATTAATACTACATAGATTTCTCATATTGCTGTATCCCTTTGGTAATTTTGCTGGGGATTTGGAACGAGTGGAGAATTCAGTGCTTGGGTTTCAAAGATCGCCGTATTGGTCGAGTGGTTGAGAAAATGTCTCTTATCTTTCCAATGTTTACCATGTGGGCTTCAGAAATGGACGCACCAGACACTTACTGACCCATGTTCCCAACAGCTCGTTCTTACCTTAAAAGGTACGCACCCCATTTTATTTAGGTTCCAGATGTGCACACGGGGGGGTACCTTGAAGGTCATCATTGTCATCCCCAGATGCTTATTTTCTATGGGACAGTTACAAGCTCTGTCCTCATCTTGGTTGTGTCTTGGTTCAGAATCTAAATGCTTGAGTGATGTCCATATAAAGTGATGGTTTGCTGGCGAGTGGAGGCCTCTGCCTCTCCAGTCTGTCCCGTCCCATTTCAGTGGGCGGATAATGTGATGTGATCCAAACAGAAGTCTGGACTGGATCTTTCAGAGTCAGTTAGGGTGGCTGAGAGAAGTGCAGGCCCCCTTCTCCCTCTCTCGGTGACAATGTGTGAGGCATGCAATTTCGAAAACCAGAGCTTTTGAGACCAGTCTCCTCCTTCTCTCACCACAGGTTCTAGAAGCCCAAGCACCATGTCATAGTAGCTCCTACGAGAGCCATTGACAATGTCAGAAGGAGACACAAAGAGGGTCTTTTTGCAATTAAAGGCATGGTGGTCATGACAGGAGCCTTTTCAAGAGTGGAGGTGGTAAGCAGCAGATATCACCATCATCATATTAATAGCTACTCTGGGCCCTACACAAACATGACCTCACTGAATTCCTGTACTCATCCTGTTGGCAGGTGTTACTATTCCATTTTATAAATGAAGAAATTGAGGAAGCAGTGCTTAGCCACATAGGTATCCAATACATAGTTACTGACTAAATAAATAAATAAATAAATAAACAAGTGAATGATGTGACTTGCCCAAGGTCATACAGCAATTAAGTCAAGAGGAGGGAAAATTCCAGGAAAGGGACATCTTCCCATGTGCTTTCCATATGTCTGAAGTGTTTCCTGAATTTCAGTGTGTGCTGTGAATCCCTCCCTCAAGCCTCAGCTCCTCTGGGCCAGTGCCTTTAAAAAGAAGTATGGTACCTTACGTGCAAAACTGTCAACATTGTTCATTAAGTCACTTACTCATGAGTCAGTAATTAAGTCAACAAATGTCAGGTCTGTGCTAAGGGGGGATAGACCCAGAGTTAAATAAGGTACAGTTCCTCTTATCAAAGAGCCCTAACTTCTTGGAAGGCAGTCACATATAGGCAACAAACACAGCAGGTGAACTCCTGGGATGGGTCAGTGACCAGCAGGTAACCAATCATCTGTTTTTTTCTGGGACTTTCCCAGTTTTAGCACTGAAAGTTCTGCATGCTGGAAAACCCCCTGGGCCTGGGCAGGTCTGCCTGGTACATGGATTTACCTGCCTGCCCCAGAGTGAGTTAAGAATTTGTCCAGGAAAGATGGACACAGATTTAAGAGAAAAATGAAAATCCAAGCAACAGACTCAGTACTTGCAGTTTACTAAGCATTTTCCTTTCCATCAGTTCATGTTCACTGCAGTCGTGGGCTCTCGGTTTTCACGGTATTCTGCTATCACCGAGGATCAGTGGAATTCATTGATGTGTTCAAGTTGTGGGTAAACACCAGGCGTGCTTCACTCATGGAGAAAGAGATGGCTAATGAAAATGATGGTGCAGGCGTGTAGGTTTGGGGCTGCAGGGTGGGAGCTCACAGCTCCAGGAGGGAAATCAAGGGAGCAGTCGCGCGGCCCTCCCACCAGCCAAAAGGGTCCACATGGTGTGATAAGGAGGCACGGGCTCTGCATTCGCCACCAGCACGTCCGGCTGAGGCCTTCCAGCTATGCTTCAACTTGAACGAGTCGTCAGTGTCTGAAGTTCGTGTTTTTCAGTTATGCAAGGGAGTTAATGATCCCTGCCTGGCATGACTTCTGCCAAGATTAAATGATATAAATCATGTGAAGTCGTCAGCACAAGGGCTTGCCTTTGACAGGAACTTGAAAGACGTTGGTTTCCTTTCAAATTTCTCAGGTTGTTTTTCTCTGTTGAAAGCAGCAGAAATCCAATTTTAAGCAACTAAAAAATGAAAGCAGACTTATTGACTCATGCAGCCCTGTGCTCTAGTGTTCCAGCATGGCCACGGGGTGGAGTGGGCCATTATGTCCCCAGGATTAGGGGACAGGTTCTGGTCCTGGGACAGGTTAGGTTAGGGTCCTCTCTCTCTGTCCCGTTCTGCCTCTGTCACCTCTCAATGTCTCAGCTGCTTTCCTCTGTGTGCTGACCCACCCTCATCCACTCTCTGGGGAGACTCACTCCCTGAAGCCCCTGCTGGCTCCAAGCATGTATTTTACAAAATAGCACAAACACACAGCACTCCTCTCTCCTGTTGTCCACAAATCCATTCTGGGGAAGGAATGGGTTAACGTGCTCGGGAACGGTCTCAGCCCTGGGCCTGTGCTGATTATGTCCAAGCAAACTCGGGTCTTACCTGGGGTGTGGGTCTACCCTTCTCATGCTGACCTAGGGTGAGCATATAGTTTATCCTTCGAACCGGAATCTTCCAGGGAGTGAGAGGGGAACATCAATAACTAAGCCAGGACAAGGGGCATAAATCAGACTGAGCCCAGCCACCTGGGAGGCATGGTGACCCTTCTAGTGCCAAAAGAAGGGGATCAGGAAAAAGGACAGAACGATGGCTGCCATGCCCAACTCACATGGTTTCTGTATTTAAAATGACCTCTACGGAGTTGTTTAGAAGATGGCATTCGGTCCCCAAATGCAAAGCATCTAGAACGTTTGTCCTACATCCTTCACTGACATAGTGATTTTTTCCAGCAAGCGTTTTCCAAATCTTTGGGTGATATAAGCTCTTATGATTCTTATGCCTGATGCTTGTACTCAACTGCTGTTCCCTCTTCTATAGCTCCCACAAATTCCAGCACCTTCCAGCGTGGGGGACAGCCCGAGGCCTAGGAACACAGCCCCAGGCCTCCTGCCATCAGCACATTCTCACTGAAAGGACTCCAGCTGCCTCCCTGTCAAGCAGCTGTAGTGACAAACCTGGAAATAAGTGTTCAGCACCTTTCCTGAGATGCAGAGATCCTCCTTCCCCCTGCAGTGACCACAGGAGTTAAGAGTACAGGCTTGGAACCCACATGGTCCGCTGTTTGAAACTCACAGGATGCTGCGTGTTAGTCACTCATCTCGTCTAGCTCTAGGCGCCTTGTCTGTGGAATGGGAAGCATCACTGGGAAACCTTTTTAAGAGTTTGGCAAAGGGGCACCTGGGTGGCTCAGTCGGTTGAGCGTCTGCCCTCGGCACAGGTCATGATCTCAGGCCCTGGGATCGAGTCCCCCACATCAGGCTCCCTGCTCAGCGGGGAGTCTGCTTCTCCCTCTCGCCCTGCCCCTTGTCCCTGATTGTGCTTCCCTCCCCCAATAAATAAAATCATTAAAAAATACAGTTTGGCGCACAATAAGCCCTCTGTGAACAGCAATTATTATTACGTCTGTTGCTGTTACTGCAGCATAACTCACAGCTGGACTTGAACTTTCCAGGGCAGCTCTTGCCACGCTGGCCGAGGACACTTCATCTGTCCTCTTCCCGAGTTATTCATGCTCTGAATCTTCAATGCTTTACCAAACAGCCCCTTCCAGTCTCATTTTCCGCCCTTGGCCTAGTTAAGCGGAATCATAATGGCTACCTCCCAGTGCATACCATTTTCTCTGTGGCCTTGTGACCAGAGAATTTTCCCAAATGCCTGCTGGAGACACCGGCTGTGAACTGGAGACGGATAACAAATGACTCTCCGACGGGAATTCCGAGATCTGTTTTGTGTGCGTCTGAAAATCATCTCTGCACGTTCGGAGCTCTCGAATGGGTCTTGCCTCATTAAATTAGTTTATTGCGTCACCTAAGCTACTTCTCTGAATCTTCTCTTTGTCCCCGCCTGTCTTGACTCCATTGCCAATTTTTCTTTCTCTTCCCTGGTTTAAAAGCAACAACAGCTAATCGCATTCTGTGCCGGGCCGTGGGCTAAGGGCTTCACATCTCCGTAACAACCCCTCCCTGAGGGGGCTTCTTTCATCACATCATTTTGCTGTGGGGAAACTGAGCACAGGGAGGAAATGTATCACATCTGGGCAGGAAGGTTCAGGGATCTGGTGGGATTTAACTGTAGGCAGCTGTCCCCAGAGCCAGCCCTCGGAGCTCGACTGTCCTTCCTCCAACACAGGGTGGCACGTATGTGAATGACAGAGGACTGGGGTTAATGCCTCGTTCCTGAATATACACTACAAAACACTGTTCTTTCAGTTCACGTTCTTGCACTCCAGGCTCTGTGTCCCTCCTCGACCATGCTAGGATGACGAAGGGAAACCCTCCACCCCAAGTGGTTCAAGGACCAATAAAAAAATACGGACATAGGAAGAGAGGAAAATTCTCCATATACAAAAGGATGATATCAAAGAGGTAAATGCCCCAGAAGAAAGCAGGACGGGTGCGAAGTATGAAAGCTTTACCTTGTCCTGTCGAGAAGAACATATTCCAATTAATCAAATACTTGTAATTAATAGGTACCAAGGACTCAGGGCAAGGTACTTTTGCAAGTGCTTTGTAACATTTGAAGTTCTTTGATTCGGAAGACACGACACGTTCTCACAAAGAACCAAGGCCAACATCACAATCATAGATGCCTCGCCCTGAAGAACGAGCACGGCCATTAGAGCGAGGTTTCCTCGGGCCTGTTACCTTCCAGCTATGGGTTGGTGGACACGCTATTTAGCTTCTTTAAGCCTCAGATTGCTTGTCAATAAAATGGGCACAATCATTCAGCTGTTAAAAGACATCTAAGTTGTTTCCAGTTCTTAGTTACCAGGAATAAAGCTGCTATGAACGTCTGTGCCCAGGTTTTCCCGTGAACGTAAATTTCTACTTCTCGAGGATACATGTCCCCGAGTACAGTTGCTGGGTTGCATAGTAACTGCATCTTCCGTTTTCCAGAACATTTTCTGGAGTGGCAGTACTGTTTCACATTTCATTTTCCAATCAACAACAGAGGATTTCTTTGCATCCCCTCCAGCCTTTGGTACGACCATTATTTTTTATTTTAGCCATTCTGATAGGCATACCGTGAATCTCATTGTGGTTTTATTTTGCCTTTCCCTCCTGGCTAATGAAGCTGAATGCATACCATCCACTACTAGTCGGCAATAAAGAAGAATGAATTATTGGTGAATAGTTTATCACAAAGCAATGGTTTGGATGAATCTTTAGACAATTATGCTCGTTGAAAAAAAAAAAAACGGTCTCCAACATTTACATAATATATGACTATACTTGTATAACGGTGACGGTTAACTTTGTGTGTCCATTTGACCGGGCCATGGGGTGCCCTGACATTCGGTCAAGCATTATTCTGGATATTTCTGTGAGTGTTTCCGAATGAGATAGACATTACAATTGGTAGCCTGAATAAAGCAGATTACCCTCCCTAATGTGAGCGGGCTTCATCCAGCCAGCGGAGGGCCTTCCAACTGCATACGAATCTGTAATTATCACAAAACAAAAGGTTTAATTTAAAAATGGGAGCAATCGCCCTTAATCACAGCTGAGCTAACGAGTCAATGCAATGGTGTGCATAGAAGCATCTGGCGAAGGCTCTCACACACATAAGTCTTCAGTACGTGGTAGGTGTTGCTTCTTTCAGAACAGAGAGTTCTAATTAGTGCAACGTCATGTAGTAACACACACTGGGATGGGAACAAAAGTCTGACCACAGCTGAAATAGGCGGCAAGTAGCTAGACAGATAGTTACAAGAAAGAGCAGAGTGCTTGTTAAAGAGACAATTGTATTATTTAATTTCAAATATATATAGAGAGGGACAATACGTCCACCCCAAGGGACCAACCAGACAATGGGCTGTTGGCGCAGCTCCTCATAGACACCAGGTTCTGTTTCAAATCTTCGTAAATGTTTAGCTGTGTCTGAATTACTACGGAGTGATTTTAAATTCATACATAGGCCTGGGGAATTTTGATGGGCGCCCTTCAGCCACCTAGTTACTTAAAGTCATAGCTGAAACCAGACTCCAATAAGAGGCGTGTGTGCCGTTGATTGTTACGGCAGAAAGTCGGACAGAGTTCTCCTTGTTGGTAGTGGCCTTGGTATGTATGCCCTCACACAGTGGGGCCCACTCAGCCTCCTGTTTCTCCTCCCTCACCCCTTCTTCTCCGTCTCGGGCCATTTGGCTTCATTAATAGGGTTCCTGATTGCAACAAGGAGGCCAGGAAGGATCTTTTTCATTTCCTAGGTTTTATACGAGGCATATTGTTCCAACAGAATCTGCCAGTGCCCCTGGCTAATTC
Source organism: Ailuropoda melanoleuca (assembly GCF_002007445.2). Taxonomy (NCBI): domain Eukaryota; kingdom Metazoa; phylum Chordata; class Mammalia; order Carnivora; family Ursidae; genus Ailuropoda; species Ailuropoda melanoleuca. The sequence continues at coordinate 84,829,100 of NC_048220.1, read as the reverse complement.
TTATGAAGTAAACGAGGCAAGCTTTCCAGTCCAATCTGTCTTTCACACAAGAATGGGAATTCAGGAAGCAAACCCAGAGGACAGAGGCACCTGGAGAATATCCCGTTGCAGAAGTGACCAGAGGCCTTGCCTGCCACAGTTCTCCCCTGCCCCCGCCAGCCTCGTTGTCCCTGACCCCCTGGAGCTCAGCTTCCAGGGCCGGCTCCAGAGGCCTGCCCACTGTGCAGTGGCTCGCAGAAGCCCCCCCGCCTGGTCTAATGCTCTGCTCTCATCGGGGTTCATTCCTGGGCAGCGGGAGGATGTGCAGTGCGCTCGTCTGCACCTCCCTGCCTCCCCCTTCACAGAAAGCATTTGGGAAGATTGCCACCTGCCTCCCAGAACCTACTTACCTTGTACTTGCTTCGGGCCTCAAGGAACTCCCAGGCATCACAGAGGCTGAAGACAGGAAGTGAGGTGCTAAAAGCCAGAAAGGCCACGCTTTCCTTTCCGACCAGAAGCTTGCTTTGAATGCAGAAAGAAGGCCATCGTGGTCTAAAAACCGAGAACCGCCAAGGAAACTTAGCACATAGCCTTTTCACGCGTGGTACTTCCCCCCATCAGCCAAACACTGGGAGTGAAAGGGAAAGGTGGGGAAACCCAAAGCTCCTTTCCCTCTCAGTCCTTCCTTACTCATGATTAAGCCCAAGACAGAGTGCTGGAGGGATGTGTGCATCTCAAGAAGGGAAATACAAACAGCAGAATTAGTTTTGTGCAGCATTTCTATCATTCTGGGAAGAATATTATACATGGTCACCTATGAGCCCCAAAATAGAAATTGTATGATTTTGGTCATTCCGTATATGAGTTCAATGTTCTTAAGTTAGGGCACCTGGGTGATGCAGTCGGTTAAGCATCTGACTCTTGGTCGTGGCTCAGGTCATAATCTCGGTTGTGAGACTGAGCCTGGCCTCAGGCTCCACGTTAACGTGGAGTCCGCTTAAGCCTCTCTCTCCTCCTCCCTCTGTCCCCCCCCCAACATGTGCTCTCAATCTCTCTCTCTCTCTAAAAATAAATACATAAGTCTTTAAAATAAATGTTCTTGGGTTTGCATTTAAATTGGCAGCATTGCACAATATAAAAATGAACGTTATCATTCATGCCGATCATTTAGAATTTTAATTTTTCTTTATTTAGACTGGGAAATAAAAACCCCCATGACAAGTCAAAGAAAGACTGTCGATAAAGGAAAAAGGCTTCATATTTGATATCTCTAATGGCACTGATTTTTGAATAAGGGCCCCGCCTTCTCCCTTTGCATCGGGGACCACAAATTATGTAGCTGGTCCTGGATGACTTGTTGAAACCTTCGCCTCCTGGAGAACCATGGTGGATACTAAGCACTCTTTAGGCTTTGGGTGCTGGGTCCCGTGAAGGGACCGTAGCTGGAAAGGTTTTCTACCCAGCATTGCTATTAGGCCACACAGAACACTCAGAGACATTAACTTTCCCAGAGCAAAAAGCATTCTTCCTAAGCTCGTGAGTACGTATAAACTGAGAGCAAAGATGTTTAGTTAGTGGGGTGCATACGCGTCAGCGCACCCACGTGAGTCAAGAGACTGGTAGGATGCTAATTTACAACGAGAAACTGCGTGACAGGGCAACTAGAGCTTGCAACTTTATTCCCCTCCCGCCTCTAGTCATCACCCTGCACCAGGAGCCAAGTCGAACGTGTGAAGGGGCTGTGGTGTAAAACCGTCCTCAGTTATAAACCACCATCTCGACTCCAGCCTGTTGAAGCAGAACAGAGTTTATTACAGAACACAGGTGGTTTGCAAGAATACTGCAGAGCTTGTCCAGCTCATCACCAAACCTGTCTCGCCCTTTTCTTGAACACACATCTAGGCTACATCTAAGACTCCCATGTAGTTAGCAGTGGTCAAGTGACTGAGTTCTAGCCATGGGATATGAGCAGTCGTGACAAGCACTCCTAGCATAAAAGCCAGTCACATGGGCACCTGGGTGGCTCAATCGGTTAAGCATCTGCCTTCAGCTCAGGTCATGATCTCAGGGTTCTGAGATCAAGCCCCGTGTCGGGCTCCCTGCACAGCAGGGAGTCTGCTTGTCCCTCTCCCCCTACCCCTCTTCCCTTCTCGTGTGCTCTCTCTCTCTCTCAAATAGATAAATAAAATTAAAAAAAAAAAAAGCCAGCACGTGAAAACCTCCACACTCTTCACCTTAATCCGTTTGATGCAGACAGCTGCACTCAACTTAGAGACCACATGCTGAGGATGGGAGGAGCCCAGGTTCCTAAAGAACTGCTTGGAAGGAGTGGTGATGAAGTGTCAATGACTTAATTCACACAGAAGTCTTTTTTTTTTTTATGATTTTATTTATTTGACAGAAAAAGAGCACAAGCAGGGGGTGAAGCAGGCAGAGGGAGATGTGGGGCTTGATCCCAGGACCCCAGGATTCCGACCCTAGCCTAAGGCAGACGCCTCACCGACTGAGCCACCCAGGCGTCCCTACGTAGAAGTCTTAGAACAGAGCCCAGCACGAGAGTGATGGCCCCACGATGATGACGGCACGGAGCAAACCTGTGTTGCTACTTTATTTTAAAATGTATTTTTGCTCGTACTAATCATGCTTTATGAAAGCTTCCATGCCTCCCCCACCCAACGTGATTCAGAAAGCTTTCTGCATCATGGAATGTGGTTTTCATTCTCTGGTGGGTTCCTGTCGCTTCCCCAGAACACATGCCTGATTTTAGGAAAAAGACCAATGGCAAACTTGAATTAGAGATGCTGCTTCTCAAGTTACAGGAGATGGGGGAGAAATAAATCTACCCCCTCGAGTGGAGCTATGGAGGAGCAGATGCCTCTGAGCCCACACCGTCAAGCTGTTACAGTGTGGACAGAACATAAGGAGGTCAAAGAAAGAAAGAAAATGTGGGCAGGTGCTCAGAGCGAATGCATAAGAATGGCACCAAAGGGCACCACCCAAGCGAAAGCTCCCGTGTTGAGTTCAAGGTTTTGCCCTTGGTCTGTGCCTATGGCTGTGCTGATCTCAAGGCACAAGCTGGTACCCAGGTCCTTCTGGTGCTAAGAAAGCGAGCAAAGCCAAGTGCCCCGTGCATGGGACTCGGAGCTCTGCAAACCTGGGCTCAAGTTCCGGCTCCGTCGCCTTGCAGAAGGGGGTCATCCGGACGCTTCTTCCCCCCATGGAGCCTCTGTTCCCTTCAGCTGTAAGATTGGAATCATAGCATCTATCTCTCCAGGCTGTGTTGAGCATTAAGGAACACAATAGGAATGAAAGCCCTAGCACAATACGTGGCATGTACTAAGTTCTCGAAGAATGTTAAGCAAATTGGAATTTGTATTTTATATTCTTGGAGGAAAGGAATTCTATTGAAAGGAAAATTGCTCTTCGTAAGTTTTGCCTATGGCAATAATGGTGTGTGTTGGGGGTGGATGGCCGGGGGGGGGGAAGGAATAGACAAAAAGCCCCAAATAGTTTCATCTCCAGCTTTTGAATCCTCAAAGTGAACTCTGATTTGGCTCCTTTCAGCCCTCTGAGGACTGAACGCCTTTGCGTATAGATCCAGCCAGGGACGCCCGGCCTCTTCCTTTATGGGCTCTGATTGATCATTCACAGCAGCTCAGACATCTGCTCGGCGAGCTCTTTGGGGGCATGACAGAAAGGCATCGCCTCTGAATCGGGCAGATTTCCCAGCCACTCAGCTCTCCATGGGAAACGACTGCAAGGTGGCCAAGTGGGACAGCAGGGGACTGGCTGCCCATCCCCTGCTGGGCTGGGACCCTAGTAGGGACAGGAGCACTTGGCACTGTCCAAGGATCTCCGGCTCAGGCCCCGGCTCCCTTCCAGAACTCACTCCCTGCCTGAGGACTGCAGCCTGTCGTAGAACCCTATAGCCCCCTTGCTAACAAAGTGATGTTAGGGCTGAATGGTGTCCCTCCCAAATTCATATGACGTCCCAACCCCAGTACCTCAGAATGTTAAGCAAATTGGACTTATGGAGAATGGGACTGTGTTTGGAGATAGAGTCCTTAAAGAGGTAACTAAGTTAAAATGAGGTCCCTAGGGTGGGCTGTCATCCAAGCTGAACCGTGTCCTTGTAAGAGGACATTAGAACACAGACATGCAGGGAAGACCGTGAAAACACAAGGAGGGGGTGGTTATCTGTAAACCGAAGTAGACTCCAGAAGGAATCAACCCTGCCGACACCTTGATCTTGGACTTCAGACTCCAGAGTTGTGAGAAAATAAATTCCCGTTGTTTAAGCTCCCGGTCGGTAGCAGGCCCTTTGCTACGGCAGCCCTTGTAGGTCCCAAACACAACGTGGACAAAGCTCCAACCCCCTTCTCCAAGACATGAAACAGCTCATGTGTGAAACACACGTGTGAGAGTCTCGCAAGAGTCGTTTCATGAACAGCTACCCTTTGCTCTTGCTGAATGCCTCCTGCCACGGTACTGCCTTCGCCATGCTATTTACTCCTCTCGTGTAGAGAGAGGTGACTCGGTACCATTTCTATTGTACCGATGAGGAAACTGAGGCTCGAAAGGGAACTAGGTTTGCCCACAGTTTCACAACAAAGAAAAGGCAGAGCTAGGTTTTGAACTGAGGTCTGCCTGGCACCAATCCCTTCAAATGCCCCCGATATTCCAGTGTTGGGCATAACTACATGTCAGTGGGAGGCTCCCCACCCCATCCCACCCCACCTGATATAATCTCAAGGTCACTGGTTAAAGCTCCCTATTCTCCTCGTTGACCCCCCTTCACCCCAACACCCCCGTCCCTCCCCTCTAGTCCCATTGTCCTACCTCCGAACACACCATCCCTCACTTGAAATACCCATGTTCTGCAAAACAGCCCTTTAGGGCTGGTCTGCCTGCTTGCCTTGCCGGCCCAACCTGCCTTCCACTCTGCTCTGGAAAACAGGGAAAAGCTACGAGAACATGAGCTTGGGGAGACGCAGGACTCTTCCTATTTGATTTCCCTGTGTCCCCAACAGTAAGAATTGTGCCTGGCAGAGCAGATGCTCAGTAAATATTCCATGTGAATTAATAAATTATCAAATTAACGCAACCAAATAAGGCCGTTTCTGTATTATGCTTAATTAGCCGGCAATTTAGGCACCTGACGTCCATGCAGGGTGAACCATGAAACCCTTCTTAGATTTATAAATGCAACTGAAACGAATAATCTTCTCAATAAATGCCTGATTTGAATCGACCTCCCAGACCCTAAGACGGAATTACTACATTCGCAATGGTGAGTGGTGAACAGGAAACCAGGTTAAGATTTCAACCACGGGACCGTGGGCTGATTTTCATGCTAAGTGACCCCAAATGTCATGTCCAAGGAAGTGGAGAGTGTGCAGTGTTTCCAGATCGTGGAATGATAAACATCTCAGCGATAGCGAGCATTTACACAATCGTTCATACATACCAGGTAATGCACAAAAACTCTGTGTATATAAAAAAAGAACACATACCAGCACATTGAATCCTGAAGGGTTAAAAGGTAGCTATTACGTCTCCATTTTACAAAGCAGAAAAGGAGGCTCGGGGGAGAGACATGAGTGGCTCAAGCGTCAGTAAGGGCCAAGCTGGGGTTCCACTCCACGCCAGAGTGACTCAGGCCCTGGCCGTGCCACCTTCCCCTGCTCCCACCACGCAATGCACATCTTGCATCGGCCTTGACGCCTTGGGCCGGCCAGGGCTGTGGCTGACGCCTCAGTTCCCTACCCTTTCAAGAGGAGGCTGCTGAAATCACTCTGGGGGTAAAAGCAAAACCTCCCAGTAGGCAAGGGATTTTCCTCTCTTGAAGGAGAGACAAGCAATCGTGAGCAATGTAGCCTTTTTAAAAAGAGTGTAAATGGAGAGCTGGGGTGAGCACTTCGGAAGCTGTTACGGCCAGGGTTTTTTCAGATGGTTGAAAGGCTGTTCGTCTAGGGCGATTTGGATTCGGTTTGCTGTCAGCCTGGAGCTGTCAGATAGACTTGCGGGGCCGCGTGCATCCCAGGATTGCCTCCCATGGCATCCCGTGTCACATATCGCTTTGCGACTATCTCCTTCCTCTGCTTCCCCTGCTGAATCATGAGCTCTTCCAAGGTAAGACACAGTCCTAACTCAGTCCAACACCAACATGATGGAGCACGGAGGTTGAGAGCCTGCACTCCGGTGCGAGATGACCACAGTTTGAGTCCAGCTTCTCTGTTTCCAAGCTGTGTGATCTCAGGCATGTTACTTAACTTCTCTGTGCCTTTATTCCTTCCTCTGTAAAGAGGGATGTGATAGTAACTCCCTACACAGTGTTTTCCGGAGAATTGAGTGGGTTAATGTGAAAAGCTTTAGAGGAATGTCTGGCAAAGAGGAAAACACTCCGTAATCGTTAGCTATAATTCATCCCTGTTGCTGATAGCGCCTAAGGCCCTGGGCTCAAGCCCCATGGGAAGCTCTAGCTGTATCTTGACCTCTTCAGTCCCTGAGCCAACACGTCACCGTCTTTCCTTAAGCCAGATTGAGTTTGTACTGCCGTTTACTCGGTCAGATGGTCTGAAGCAGACGCTGGGTGAAGTGGATGGCAGTACATACGGTGTTCTGGGCTCTTCTTGGACTAGGACTGTAGAGCCGAGCCCATCTGTGGCTTGTGTTTTCAGGAGCCAGAGGAGGACTGCTGTATCTGGGGTGGACAGCAGGGAGATGGTCTGGGGCGGACGTCACGGGGTCTTTGCCCTTCATGCCACTCCCCCACCTCACCAGAAGCCCGTCTCCCTCCCACCGTCCCTGCAGGAGGAAAACAGCAAACGCCCAGCCCCGCATGTCCTCAGACACCCCCGCTCCTCTCCTTGAGCCCCGGGGTGTCGGCCAGTAGATAGACTCTCAGCAAAATACGCAGTGAACCCGAGGTCTACTTCTGCCATGTGCACTGTGTCATCTTAGCGTGATTTCTCCAGCTTACAAACCACCTTGAACCTCAGACTTTTGGTCTCTGCTGAATCCATCACTCTCCGCAGTTAGTTTTGGGGTTTTGGTAGCCACCAGACAGCAGGGAGGGCTCGCTATGGATCGCTTGAGATGTTTGGACGTGTCCTTGCCTCTAGCTAGTAACGGACGAGCTCCGGGGAGAACTGCCCAAAGTTGCACTGGTGGGCAACTCTGATCAGAACTAAGCCTAAAGGCTTGTTTTCAGGAAGCAGTGGGACGGGCGGCTGGGGAGCTCGCTTTCCCCCGCGGCTGCTGCACTGGAGGAGAGAAGCTGCCGGAGACAACGTGGACTTTCTTAGAAAAGACACCCAGAGGAGGATCCCTACAATCATCTCCCCCAGCTTTCAGGCCAGAGCTCTGTAGAAGTGGGCAATGCCCTGGCCCAGTCTGGATTCCCTGGGAGCAGCCCCAAGCAAGTCTCCCAAAGAGCCCAGGCAGCCCCCCACGTATCCAAAGCAGCTCGGAAGATTTGAGTTCTTGACAGCTTTTTCCCCCTCACAAGGTAATAAGGTAGGTCACATTTCAGATTTAACCCACTTGACATTTTAATGTTCTTCTAATGTGCTTTTTGATGTGTGCAGACGAGGTGCGGTGAGGCACAGGCTGCTATTTATACAGCCCCAGCAAGCGGTTCCAGCCGTCACCAGCTCCTCCATTCACTCGGGTGCCTTTAAGATTGTCAGAACTTCAAGTTTTCAACTTCCCGATAGTTTCTTCTTCCCAAAGTTTTAAAGAAGAGCAAGAGAAGGGGCGCTGGGTGGCTCAGTTGGTTAAGCATCTGCCTTGGGCTCAAGTCATGATCTCAGGGTCCTGGGATCGAGCCCCACGTCAGGTTTCCCTGCTCAGTGGGGAATCTGCTTCTCCCTCTCTCTCTGTCCCTCTGCCTTCTTGTGCACTCTCTCTCTCAAATAAACAAATAAAATCTTTAAAAAAAAAAAAAGAAGAGAAAGAGAATGATGACTTCCTGATTTCTTCTTTGTGGCAAGAGGACAGTGTAGTTTTAATATGACTAAAACTCCTGGATTTGGAGAGGGAAGGCCTGGTGCTTAATATCTACCCCTTAGAGTCAGATGGGGAGTAAGTGAAATTATGGGTGCAATGTGCTAACATAGAGGCTGACCCAGGGGTCAAACTCAGAAGTGATAGTTATGACCTTTATTTGCCAACATCATTGTCACTGTCATCATCACCTTTATCAGAGCTGTCAGCCCCATCGCCAGCACCGTCATTATCAGCATTGTCATTATCAACATCACCCCCACCATCAGCTTCAATATCACCACCACCACCATCATTTTACCATAATTATCATTGTCATTTTCCTGACTCGTACTTACTACTTTCACTATGGTCTTGGGCAAGTCACTTCTCTCTGTGGATCTCATTTTTCTGTCTGTAAAACTGGATAACAGTTTCTATCTCTTGGGGCCATTGGGAGGAGAAAGTGGAGCCGCGTGAGTCCCCAGGAAGATTTGGGTCCCCTCAGTGTCCTCAGTTATGCCTCAGCTTGCACTTGTAAAACAAAGCCCATGACTAGTCTGCTTCTTCGCCTACTCTTATCTCTCGTCTTTGCATCTATCAGTTCCCTCCAAGCCACAGCAGCTGAGACTCTCTGTTCTCCAGAGTCCTGTGCTCAGCTGGTGAGAACACTGGTTGAGACTCAAGGAGCTTGTCAAATGGGAATCCAGCTCCCATCACAAGCTCACTATCAGCCTTGAGCAATTTTCCTCAGTTACAAAGTAAGACAACTGCACTGGACAGTAGTTCTCAAAGTGGTTCAGAGACCATCACTAGGAGAAACTCCTGGGATACTTGTTAGGAATGCATCCTAAAGTCCCACCTTCCACTCACTAAATCATTCTAATGGGGCTCTGGGACCTGCATTTTAGCAAGCTTTCCAGGGGTGCCTCATGTGCACTAGGGTCTGATAGAATAATCTCTCAGGGCTTCCTTTCAGCTCTGATGGTCTCTGGGAGGAGGGTCACTGGCTGGCCAGGGAATACATTTCTCAATGTCATTGCTGTACCCCCAAAGGGTGTCCTTGGGGCTAGAGCAAGTTGCAAAAGAATAGCCTATGGAGTCCACATGTTTCTTGGAGACCCCAATCTCAGTCCCCTTCCAGACAGCAGCACTTGAAGAACATTCTAGATTTCTCCCCTCTCTGCCAAACCTTAGGGCACTCATCTTCCTAGCTTGGGTGGAGGCCTTGAGCTACAGTCAGTGGAGATCACCCAGGACCAGGGAGAATGTCAGATTTTAACACCCAGAACACCCAGTCAGAGTGGACATCGGCTTTGAACAACAAATCGCCTCACACCGTGCTAGTCGGCTGGATGTCATCCTCGCCTGGAGACCGAGTACATGTTTGCAGAAGGGACTCTGAGCAGAGGCAGAGAAACTCACTCCAGGGCGAGCTGCTCTGCTACCTTCCATCCTTCCCCACCGCCACCAAGTATCTGACTTGGGACAAAAATCCAAAACCTCGCAGAGGTGGTAGTGAAGAGCTGAAATGGGGCACTTGTTTCTCAGATATTCATGGCAAAGAAATCCGTGTTTTGAAACTTAATTTGTACTTTAAATTAACCAGTGAACACAGTGTTAAAGATAGTTGTAAGTTTATTTCTGCTTCCTAGAATTTTTCCTTGGTAAATCTGTCATGATGATAGATGATAGATAGATAGATAGATAGATAGATAGATAGATGATAGATATTCAGATATTTTAATGTTTTTCCTATTCATTAAGCATTTGCTACATACTAGGCTTTCCTTTGATGTACATGATTCCATTTAATCCTTTGATAACCATACAAGTTAGGTATTGTTGTTGTTGTTTTTGTTATTTTTTAAAAGACTCTATGTATTTATTTGAGAGAGAGAGAGAGAGAGAGAGAGAGAGAGAACGGGGGGGAGGTCAGAGGGAGAAGCAGACTTTCCACTGAGCAGAGAGCCTGATGCAGGACTCGATCCCAGGACTTCAGGATCATGACGCGAACTGAAGGCAGTCACTCAACCAACTGAGCCCCCAGGTGCCCCTGTTATTGTATTTTAGAGAAGGAGATACTGAGGCTCCACAAGGTAAACCATCGGCCCGAAGACACGCAGGTTCCACAAGTCAAGCTGAGTCCTCCTTGTCCAGACCTCTAGGCTATGCTATCAGCTGTGTTTAGGTGACCCTCTGGACGGGGAGCTGAGCACATCAGATTACAAGGGCAGAAAACAGAAAGGAGGGAAGATGAAGGCAGCAAACTTGCATCCTAGGGAGCAGGGACCTGCAGAGAAGTGATTCTAGGTAAGGCTTTGCCATCATTAAGTGAGCCAAGACTCATGTTCACCCCCGTCTCTGCTCAAGGCTCTGAATATGACAACTTGGTCAGGTGCCCAGTTTCTGAGTCAGACCAGGTTTGAATCCTGGTGGTGTCACTTATTCACTGTGTAACCTTCACCAGCTTCCTTAACCACGCCAAGCCTCACCTCCCACCTCTTTAAACCAGGATAATAGTTTTTGTCCATCTGCTTGAGCTGTCGGCTTTAATGGGATAATGGACGTAAAGGGCTTAGCAGAGATGCTGGTCTGCAGTAAGTGCTTGTAAGTGAGGACTATCGATATTCTGAAAGGAAAAAATAAAGTAAAATGAATCCCATTTTAAATTTAAATTTGTCAGCAGCCAAATTACCTGAGAATAGATCATTTTAACGAGTAAATACATATTATCAGAGAAAATTTCCTTCAAAAGATGCAGACATTTAAAAGAACTTTAAAGGGAAAGTTTTTCTAAATGGGCTTTAACTTTGTGCGTGTTTTGTCCTCTATTAAAATATTCTGCGGCTCTCAAGGAGCCTGCTAAACTTCTATGTTGGTCCACTTTAGAGGTTGCCGTCCATTCCATCAGCCAAGGATTATAATTTAGGCAAGGCTCAGTTTTTTCAATCCTTTGAATAAACATGGAAGCATAATTAAGGAGACTATGAATGCCAACTCCACTGTGACCTTATGCATATATTTTCTGCTAGTGGTAAAACTTAGTCCTATAGTCCTACAGAGTCTATGGGACTAAGACTAAAGTAATGGAGGTGGGGAGCCTGGATGGGTCAGTCAGTTAAGCGTCTGACTCTTGATTTCAGCTCAGGTCATGATCTCAGGGTCCTGGGATCAAGCCCCATGTGGGGTTCCTCCCTCAGCAGGGAGTCTGCTTGAAGATCCTCTCTCTCTGCCCTTTCCCCCACTTGTGTGCACAAGTACACACACGTGTGCTCTCTCTCTCAAATAAATTAAATAAATCTTTAAAATATTAATGGAGAGGAGTGTGAAGAAATGGAGGGAGAATGGGAGAAGATGCAGGGATAGCAAAGTAAGCTCACTTATTGCCTTATAAATATTAACTGAGAATAAAAGGCTATGTCAGGGAGACAGCAGAAGGGAAGAGGAGGTTACCAGTAAATTTCAGTTCTGTTCATAGTAGGGATCCAGTATCAGGTGACAGAAAGACAGAGATTGGGGAGAAGAGAGGAAAGGAAGAAAGAACAAAAGGAAGGAAGGAAAGAGAAAGAATGAGGGAACTAGGGAATTATGTAAATGTATAAAGGTAACTATTATAACAAAAATTCAAAAACATAGTTTCCTAAATACCAAGATGTATATATACTTGAGAGAGAAAGAGAATGCTAGGGAGACAAATAAAATTGACCGAAAGGAAATATATATAAGTAACACACATGCACACATATGACTTTATAATTACAAAACAATACGACAAAACTGGAACCAAAGATATCAGTCACATCAATAAATACAAGTGGGCTCAAGTCACCCTTACTAAAAGAAAAAGATTTTCCATAGATTTGTTAATAAAGTCAAATCGAATACCATACTGTTTACAAGCAATGAATCTAAACAAAACAAATGAGTTTAAAAGGTAAAGATAAACACAAATGCAAATAAAAATCAGGCAAGGGGCTATAAAAATAGAACAAAGAACTGGAAATATCTCCAATGCCCATCAGCTGGGTGTTGCCTGGAGAAACCGGGGCACAGCCACCAACAGGGCCCAGTGCAGCTGTGAAAAGCAATGACCGAGCCCTCTATTCATGCCCAGGGAGGCCCTCTAGGATGCACTGTTCAGTGAAAAGTGTAAGGTAGAAAAAGTGGGAATCGTATGCCACCAGTGATGTAAGAAATGAAGGATGCAAACACACACACACACACAGAAAGGTAAGGAAAAAAGATATAGAATAAATGCAAATGAAAATAAAGCTCTCTCTCTCTCTCTCTCTATATATATATACATATATATATAGGTCTATATGTGTGTGTGTGTGTGTGTGTGTGTTATATGTGCATGTTTTTATGTAGAAAAATCATGGAAAGGTAAACCATCATTTTAAAATGTTTCCCTGTAGGGGAAATGCACCCGGTAGAGGGACAAGGACAGAAACTCGATTTCTTTGTTTCTATCTTTTTTTGTAGGCTTAGGAAATATGTACATGTTTTATATAATGAAAGTGACAACATTAAATTTAAAATAAATTCCTAAAACCAGAATCAAATGAAACAAATCAGCCTGAACAGCGTGTCCAGTTGGTGGCAAAATCACCAGGAGGGAACCGTTCCAAGTGACTTAAACAGACTAATGTCACTTCTGTGGCAGTCCTCCCAACCACCGTCACATCATGAGATCATGAATCTGATCATGAGACGACATCAGACAAACGGCACGGTCGGTGACTCCCTGCCGGGGCCTCCCTTCAAAGCACACAGCAGGTGATCAGGTAATGGGGCCCTGTGCACTGTCACTGGCCCAGCTCTGGGGACAGAATCCACACGTGTGCACATCGATAATGCCGGCACACACGGGGTGAATATTATTTGTCTGGGTATGAATCGGTAATGAATAAATGAATAAATGAATCAGTAAGTAAATTGATAAATGGGAGTTTTTTTCAACTTTTGGACTCTGGGTCTTTTCAAGCTCAAATCCCAGAGCAAATTTGTGCTGCAAAGTCTATAAACCATACTAAGTAATTAAAATGAAAGAGTTGAGTGTTTTCAAAGTCCGGAGAAAGTTTGATCTTGGGGAAAAAAAGAACCTCCTTTTTGAAGCCCCATTCTCTGACACCTCATTAGTTCCCATTGATCCAGGATAATTCAGACCCGTTCCTGCAGGGCAATTAATTAAAGAGTCTCTGAGAGAGCGGGAGATGTGCTGGCCCACTTACTGGTGGGCTTTGTATTGATCAGCTTTCTTTTCCCCTGACTCAGAAAAAAAGCTAATTCTGATTAGTGGGATTAAAAAGGACTTCCCAGCACAGGGGAGAGTTGAATTGGGTCTGGAGAATGAATTGGAGCTTGCTGGGTAATGGTGGACTGGAGGTGGGTGTTGAGTATTCAAGACAGAGGGCACAGCCTGTGCAAAGGCACTGGGGCTTGATGTGCACCATGCACCATGAACATTCTATAGGAACTTTGCTCCAGGAAGGGAGTTGAGGGGAGGGACTGGGCGTCAGAGTTCAGTCACTCAGTCTGAAGAAATTTGTCAGATCCATTCCCTTGAAAGCAAAGTGCCCATACTATCCGAGAGGGAGGGGGTGTTTGAAGAAAATTGCCATTTGGCAAGCATTCATTTGCCACTTGTACTGTGGAAGGCACTTTCTATGGCTTCTGATTTGCGGCTTATACACGGCTCCTAGCCATATAAGAAACATATTGTCCCCTTTCTATAAATAATCAAACTCAGGCTTGGAGGTTGCCAGAAAGACTTCTGGCAGTGCTGGAATTTTCATTCAGGTTTGTCTGACTCTAAAACCCACACTCTACCCAATCCACCCAGCAGCCTACTGACAGACAGAAAGAGGGGCCCCAGAGGGTACAGGGTACAGGGTGCTACCTTGAGCTGTTAGGACAACACCCATGACTCCAGTCCTCACTCAGCCCTTACTGCACAGATGGCTTTGGGCAAGCTACTTCTGAGCCTCAGTGTCCTCATCTGTAAAATGGGGAGCTCTCTGAAATAAGACAGGCCGCCTAATACTCGAGAGCTCTCCAGTGATAGGTCACTGTCACATTGTTACGAGGGCAAGAAGGCCCATGACCTTTTCAAGAGAGAACCTCTCGGCATCTGAGGCCCATAGGACAAAGCAGGCAGCGCCACCTCACAAACTGTCACCCCCCACTTTCCCCTCGGCCCACGTTCTATCACAGGCTCTGGACGTGCGTAGACAAGGGGTTAAGAGAAATGCGGTGACAGCCGGCAGCTCCCTCCCACGAGCCTGGTGATTAATAGCGATGAACAGACTCATCAGGGAGTATTAGGGTAAGATGATTAATGAATCGAACAGGCACCCAAGTTTTAATGAGGCAATGTTTGCTTTCCTCCCTCTGAATTCTGAAATCCAACTCCGAGGAGTCTGTCCAAACTGAGAAAGGAGCGCCCCCCAAAACAACCCCTCTCATCATCGCCAACCTCCTTGGGGAGGGGGCGGGGGAGATGAGCTGAATGGGAAAGGCTTTGGTTTTGTGCCGAAAACAAATTAAAAAGCAAAAACCAACACCCACAGTAAGACAGCAAGTAGTCACCACGTCTCTGAAGGCCAGAAGTGGAAGAGACAGGTGTCCCAGGATTCCTGACAGATTTGTTGTGGTGTCTTGTGACTGGCAGATGGGCCGCGTGGGACGTCTGCGGGGCCTGGGATCTCGGTGCTTCGCTTTTCTGAAGGAGATGTGGACTCAGGAGCAGAATGATGGGGCCCCGGCACGGGGCGGGGAAGGGCCTCGGAGCTCCAGATGTCATCTGGAAGTGAAGGGACGCAACCGCCGAAAGAGATGCTGTTTGGAGGGCACACTGTCTGAATGCCACTTCCATGCTGCGGGCCTGGGGTGGGTCCCTTCACCCCTCTGGGCCTCCTTTGTGAAAAGGGACAAATGCCAAGCTCCCAAGGCTAGGGTTCAGTGAGGGGATGTGTGTGAGAGGCCAGGGCATGGGAGGCGTTCGACTCATCTTCTCTTCCCTGGCGTGGAAGGCGCAGAAACTGTAGCTAGACTCAATTCTAGGGACCACACCCCATCAGTGAGACCATAGGCAATTTACTCAGCTGCTGCAAGCCTCAGTCGTCTCTGCTGTAAAATGGGATGACCACCACTCCCCCTGCATCTCAGAGCGGCTGCGAGAGCTACGGAATACAATACGGGGAGGTATGACATGGGCTGGCGCACTGTCAGGGAGCAATGGATGTCAATTATCTGAGACTAACTGAATAATGAAGAGCTGTTTTTGTCCCAAGAAAGCACTGACAATGTCCCAAGATCAAAATAAAAAACTGAACATAATGTCTAGATCGAACGCACATGGCACAAGCCCCAGGCTTGTGGGGCCTTCTCCCAAGTTGTGTGGGAGCTTCTATGAAACACAGTCACAAACACGAAACGAGGTACAGGAGTGGATACTGACTTAGAACAGAGGAAGACGTGACCGCCAGTCCCACCCCGGGGCCCCGCTCACATGGAGCGTGAACTCACACTCGTGCGGGTGTGTGAGCCAGCCCTTCAGGCCTACGGCTCCTCTGGTTTCCGACAAACAAGGTTCCAGTCGCCTGTTCCAGGCCTCACCAAACCTCCCCTCCGACGATGAGGATGTGCCCTTCAGTCTGAAGAAAAGCACCTTGGAAACTGCGCTCTCTCCTGTCCTGGTGCTTTTCCAGCTCTGAGTGTTTCCATCCTCCTCACGGGCAGCGAGCGCCGACCACAGTCTGTTTTCGTGCTTTTCCTTCTCTGCAGATGCTGCGGCTCTTTGTCGCCTGTGCCCAAGGGCAGAGAGCACCCGCCACCCAGCCCTCCCTGAGCAAGTCCCTGCTGAAGCTTACTTCTGCCCCCCGGCCCGCCCGTCCTTGGTCCTCACCCCTGCTGCGGCAGCCCGGAGTCGAGGAGAAAGAGGGAGAACGCAACACAAATAGCCCGGGAGATGAACGGGATGCACGTTCCCGGATGTTTTTCCAGGGACGCTGTGGCCACCGCCAGAGCCGAGCCTGTCTGCCTCACTCCAGAACCTTCCCTCGTGCCCCTCTCCTCACTCAAACACTGCCCGGATTCTTTCCCCCATGAGTTCGCATTGTCCAGAGCGTCCTGTAGATGGAATCACCCAGTGTGGTGCCTCCTGAGCTCGGCTGCCGTGACGTAGCAGAAGGCATTCCAGTCTCCGTGCTGTTCCACTATCCAGATCTTGTTCTTATGGCCGAGCAGGGTTCCGCGGGATGGATGGGCCTCCAGCCCATCTTAAGGAGTGGGGAGCCTCCATTTACTTACAGGTGCCCTGGTTTCAGGGGGGAAACCCGGTTTGAGGGGAGAATCTACAAGAGGCTCAAGAAATCACTTTCTCCCTTCCTTCATTCCCTGACTCCTTCTAAGAGCAGGGGAACGGCGTGGGGGGGGCGAGCGGCAGGTGTTCCTCTGCAGAGCAGAGGATGGGGCCTGGGGTGAGCTGAGAGGACACAACAGCTCGGTTTCGGGGACCCAGGTGTCGCAGCGAGCTGTGTGCCCATTAACTCCCAGTGTGTCTTCCTTCTCTCCCTTTCTCCCCCCTGCCTGTGTGCATGCCTGTTCCTAACGAGTTCTTACCCTTACCAGGGAGGGCGAGAAGGACAGGCTTCCAACACTCCACGGGATACGACTGTATCACTCAGCTAACCCCACAATTAACTCACTAACTAACTGCAGATTTTTACAAATCCTCAGACCCTGGGGCTCTGGAGTTGAGCTCCGGTCTTGGGGTACTGCTGTGACAAGAGAAGCCATAGCCTACAAATTGCAGCCACTAAAAATAGGCCAAATCACCTGGTCTCACTTCTTTAAGTGCACGGCTTCTGTGCTGGATCAAAAAAACAACTAAGTAATTAGCTTTAAAAGCCTCATATTCGGCAGAAGTGTAGGTGGGTGGGCTGCCCGTAGGAGGGGCACCTGGAGGAGGGGAGCTGGTTGAAGTGACACATGGTAAAAGAAATGGAGCCATGAGAGGAGGAGAGAGGGAAAGAAAAGGGAAGAGCTTTTGGAGTGGTGGTGGGGGGCATTAAAAATAGCACCGCTCTTGGAGGAAGTGAAGGAGAGAGAAGTTAGGAGGCAGGCCGCTCTTCAACTGGATGGACCGTGTGGAAGGGAGGCAGGAGGGCAAACGGCACTTTGGAGATGTGATGGCCGAAGGCAGCTATGGGGCTGACTACCCTATCTTCCTGTAAATGGTGTTCCCGTTCACCCTGTTTCCCAGGCTGCAAGGCCAAGGTCAATCCTACTGCTGCCTGCCTCCCTCTGTTGCTCTGAGTCCTCTCCCTTGTACCTCCTCCCTGTCTCCCCTACTCATGCCACCACCCCCTCCCTGGCCAGCAGCTAGTGTCTGTCATCTCCCACCTGGATACTTCAGCAGCCTCCCGCCCTCCCATGCCCTGGCTTCGCCCCTTCCTCCATCCATTGCTTCCACTCCACTGACGGATCTGTGTCTCACTTCTCTGTTGAAAATGCCGAGAGGCTCCCAACTTCCCATCAAACCGGAACTCCACAGGGAGGCGTTCCAGGTGCTTCCAAAGGCAGCCCCAGGTTCCCAGTCCAGTCTCACCTCCCTCCAATTCCAGCTCTACACTCTGCTCCCGGGTTGCACGCTGGGTGGGCTATGAGTTGAATCTGGCCCTTGGGCATGTTCTATTTGGTCTGTGGACATTTCAAACATCTGCAAATGTCACACACAAATCTAGAGGGTTTTTTGACTTCTCTTGAGAAGTCCACTGAGCCCACAGTCCAACATGGTACCGTTCTTCAGTTGGCCCCAGTCCCTGTCATTCTTTAAGGCCTTACACTAGTCTGGCTTCACTTGTTTTCATTACCATTTTGGCTCTGTTGACAATGGATGTTGAGGCCCCCGCTCTGTACTAACTGTGGCCGAGCATTGGAGTGGCAATCTGATGTTGGACTGACTAGGCCTGGGGGTACCCGGATGAAACAAACATGGTTTCTGTCCTGATGAACTCCTGCCCCGGGACAGCTAGGCCATGAGGTGCAGGGACACAGAGATGAGGAAAACTGTGCGCACCCCATTGGATCCAACCAGACACTCCAAGACTCTCGTGTCTTTGTTTATGCTGTTCCCTCTGCCTAGGGTGCCTTTCTCTGCCTTTTCCATCAGGTAAAATGGTCTCCCTGACACCTTCTATTAGGATTAATCCCAGGAACCGTGGCTCTCTCCATAGGCTCCTGATGTCCTTCTCAGTCCCACCCAAGACCTCATCTCTGCCTTGTATTTTATTCTATCCTGAATTTGCCAAGGTTGGGGTCTGTGTCATATCCGTTGCTCCCTCCACTCAACTTTCACACGTGTCCAAGATTTATTCCTTGCACATCGTAGCTGCTTGATGAGGTTTTTAAGACCAATTCAAATTCAACTAGAATTTTTTAAAATTGTATTCATTTATTTGAGAGAGAGAGAGAGAGCGCGCATAAGCAGGGGGACTGGCAGAAGGGGAGGGAGAAGCAGACTCCCCACTGAGCAGGGAGCCCAACGTGAGGCTCGATCCCAGGACCCCAGGATCATGACCCAAGCCGATGGCAGATGTTTAACCCACTGAGCCACCCAGGTGCCCCTCAACTAGAATTTTTAAATAAATTTTTAACAGACATCAGAAATAAGAATATAGATCCCCAATTTTATGTCCTTTTAGAGAGAACATACATTAGAGAGCTATCACAGAATTAAAAGTACAGTAAAACCTTTTGATTTGAAATAGTTGAAGGGTGTGGAGGAGTGAGTATAAATGATTTATATACAGATGTGAGTGTATAATAAAGACTCAGTTTGAAACTATTTTAAGAGAGCAATTATCTTTTAGTTTTAGATGTGGAAAGTATATTAAAGTATATGTTTACAGACTAACCTTGGATTTCAGAGCTTTGGAGTAAAATTGCTCTGTGGGCTTTTTCTCTTCAGCCTTCCCCAACTCATCTTTCATGGGTCCTCCCCATTAGAAGGAGCCAAGTCAGCCACCCTCTGTGGTCCAGATAAATCCCCCCTCCAACATCACTTTAGAGCCAGGTCTCTGCTTCCCTATGAGACAACTTGTTATCCCATAACCCTTCCTAAAGGCACAGGAGGTGAGGACAATCTCTTACTCATTTCCTGCTCAAAAGTGCTTTGCTGAGCGCTCAATAAGAGAATATGAGAATAAATACCTAAATCTGATACTCACATGGTTTCACCAATATTGGAGATGTGATGCCTTCCACCAACAGAATGGCT
Source organism: Ailuropoda melanoleuca (assembly GCF_002007445.2). Classification (NCBI taxonomy): domain Eukaryota; kingdom Metazoa; phylum Chordata; class Mammalia; order Carnivora; family Ursidae; genus Ailuropoda; species Ailuropoda melanoleuca. The sequence continues at coordinate 84,809,848 of NC_048220.1, read as the reverse complement.
CTGTGATGATGGCGATCTCCCCAAGCACAGGTAGACCAGGAAGGGAGGCATGTCCGGGCCGGGTGTGAGTACCAGGGATGGGGGAGTGCAGCACACTAGCTCCAGGCACAAAGGAGCAGTAGAGTACAATTGTTTTGTGTGCTTTTTCAATAAAACCAGCCTGGAGTGATACTTTTGAGTATATAATTTATCATTTTGCATTATAAAATCATTTTTCCCTGATCATTTGTACATTAGTGACATAAAACTCTTTGCAGTTTTCTGGACATGTTTTGTTTTATTACACAATTGTTCCATAATTATTTCACACTTGTTAGAAAAGATTCATAGAATTTTAATTAAAATTATTTTGAAAGTATTTTGTAACAATCTTAGAAAAATATTTAAAATCACATACAATTCCACTGTACTATCATATGAATTGTTTTGATTTCTCTGTATTTTCTCCCAACCTTTGTACCTATACAAACCTGATTATACATATCTCAAATAGAAACTTTAACATTGTAATAACTATTTTATTTTCATAATGCTAGTTTTAATAATTATCCTCTGTAACAGTGGTAGAATATATTTCAATAAGTTGATGTATCGTAACTTATGGAACCAGATCCCCATAGCTTGACATTTAAACACAATTTCTAAAAATTCCCCACAATTAAATAAAGACCTTGCGGTTTTTTGGTCTTTTGGGTTTGTTTGTTTTTTTTATCTGTTGCTGTTTTGCATTTAAGTTTTTCAATGTGGTTATTTATGTCATGGTAGCAAGAAACATGCTACAAACTAAACATTCAACCTAGTATACCTGTGTTCATTTCCCAGGGCTGTTGTAGCAAAGGGCCACAGACCTGGGGCCTGGAACAACACAAGTGTGCTGGCTTACATTTCTGGCTGCTGGCAGTCTGAGCTCAAGATGTCAGCAGGGCTGCATTCCCCCAAGAGCTCTAGGACAGAATTCCTTCTTGCCTCTCCAGGCTTCTGCGGACTGCCAGGAATCCTTGCTGGTCCTTGGCTGGTAGCTGCATCCATCCAGCCTCTGGCTTCTCCCATCCCATGGCCTTCTCCCTGCCTCTTCTCTTCCTACAAGGACACCACTTACTGGATTTAGGACCCACCATTATCTATGATGATTTCCTTTCGAGATCCTTAATGAATTACATTTATAAGATCCTATTAACAGATAAGGGCACACACATTGACGGAGGGATTGAGGACTTAAACATATCTCTTCGGAGGATACTATTCTAGTCCCTCTAGTCCTTCACTTCAAAACCTCTTCAGATCCCTGGTATTGTCATTAGGAGTGCAGGGGTGCTCACAGTCTGTCTTTCAGCCACTTTCCCTAACAGTCCCTGAGGGAGACATGCACGAGGGACAGAAAGCAAATGGATCACAGGTGCAGGCTTCCCACTGGCTGAGAAAAAAGACCCAGGAAAGCTGGATCGCAAAAAGACTTCTAACCTTGGCTTTACCATCCCCTGAAGCCACAAGAAGGAAGCTGTGAGGACAGAAGATGACTGCTGGGGGCCAGCCCCAGCTCCAGGACCCTTCAGTCTTCTGGAAGAGACAAATGGAAGAGGGAGATGCCAGGTCAGCTGCGTTCACTGTCCCTGCCCCATGGAGCAAAGCCCAGGGCCATCGAGAGGGAACAGGGCCCGGAGGGACGTTTCCTGCACTCCCATTCTGCCCCCTAGTAAACACAAGCCTGGAAATGTCTTGCAATATAACTAAGCAGATTAGGGACGTTCCCCACTCAGGGGAGAGGCCCCGGGAAGGTATGGCAACGGAGGCAGGCAGATGGATAGCCGATTCCCTCTCCTAGAGGAACCGGAATGTGTTTCCACGGCTGCCAGCCATGTGCGTACCAGTTCATGTGCATTTTAAGAAAACATGATTCCATCTGCACGTCCCCATGTATCTAATCTAGTCTATATACTTGTCACTTTTCATAGCTAATGAGATGGCATCAAAAAATGAAAAGGGAAAAAAGCCAGATGATTATCTTAATAGATGCCAGAAACATGGAGAGTGAAATCCAACACTCATTCCTGATTTTTAAAAAATTAAATTAAATTAAAAAAACAAACCTGGGGAAAGCTGGAATAGAATGACACTTTCACAATCTGATAAAAGGCACCTACCAGAAACCCCCAAAACATCATACTTAGCATTGAAACATTAAAAGCATTCCTACTTAATACAAAAGAGACGTCCGCCCAGACCAATACCGTTTTACACAAAAAGTATTAATATTGGGAAGGCAAACATCACAAGTTGCTGACAATTTGCTGTCTATTAAAAATTCAAGAGAATCAACTTAAAAACCCATAAGAATCAAAAAGACAATTCAGTAAGTTTGCCAGACCCGCTTAACCAATATTTAATGAGTACGTACTGTATGCCAGGCACTTTTCTAAGAATTTAGGACACAGCAGTGAACATAAATAATGAAGTGTCTCCCCTCCTAGAAATTATGTTCCCGTGTGCAGAGTTAGCCTAAAAAAATGACAATCAATAGCCAGTTAAACACACAGTGGGGGGAAAAAGGATCCAATTCACAATACCAAAAGGAAACCTCAAATCTCTCAGAAATAAATTTATGAGGAAGTTCCCCAGCCCTATGATAAGAGCACTGTAAATGTCATTGTGCTGCTGACATTAAAGAAATCCTAGCATCAGTTGCTGTGCTTCCCTGCTTCAAGACGGGGGACCTGGGGCCTCCAGAAGTTGAGCCATCTGCCTGAGTCACAGGGACAGAGCGGGTGGTCAAGACCTTGCCTAGCTGATGTCAGGGCTGAGAGTGTGGCCACTGGGCCACACGCCCTTGAACCTCTCCCTCAACCTCGGTCTCCCTACCTGGGGAACGGCAATGCCCACGCCTCTCCTCCATCCTGGTTATGAATGAAATACCGTATTGAAAGCACTTAACTCAGGGCATTGAGCAGGTGCTCGACAAATGCTAGTTCCTTCATTCTAACCGGGAGAGGAATTGAGCTCCCAAGTCTTTATCAACACACTCCATAGCATAATAATAGGGGGAAAGAAGTATTTCCATCATGATCAATCAACACAGGCAGAACTAACTTGGGAGGCACGTGGGAGAGAGGTGGGTTTTTAAACAGATAGAATTTCTATTATACTGACTTGCTTAGTGATTCACAGAGCTGTTTGATCTGACAGCGAATATGAGGGATGGAAAATGCCGATCTTTCCGAGCAGCTATTATTTGTGATTAAATCACAGTGCCTTTTGAAGAGAGAAGGCTCTTTGCCTCTGGAGTGAGATGAATCATGGAAAACGAGCCCGGAAAAGTCTGAAGTACAACTGAAGAGGGGCAGGTACCCACACAGACCCCCCCCCCACGGGACCCCCGCCCCCCACTTCCCAGATATTCCCGGGAGCCGACTGTGGTCTCCTTTTACCCTCAGTATACATTACCTAAAATTAGGAAAACTCAGAAAAGAAAGAAAAAGTTCCCAGTCCCAGCCCCCAGTGTGAGAACCATTAACATTTTGGTCTATTTCTTTCTGGTTTTTTCCCTCCCATCTGCATGTGTTTCTTTCCTTGTTTGCGTCATTGTAATCCTCCAATTTTGTATCTGGTCTAAGTGTGAGTAGGAAAAGCACAGAATTAGAAACTGGAGTTTAAATCCCTTCACTTGCCAGCGGAGGGACGTTGGAGTAGCTTTCTCTCGTCTGTGAACTTCCATTTTCTCATCCATTGGATAGGAGAATGAGGACATCCGTCCCCGAGGGCTCGGTCGGGATTGATTAGATGAAGAAGGTGAATGGCCGCACACAGCAAGCACTCAGTAATGGCTCACCCCACGGCCCTGGGAATCAGGAAGTTCTCTGGTTGCAGAGGAAGAGCTGGTCTCCCAGGATCCAGGAAGGACTGGACATGATGGCCCTCCAAAGACCCTCACAACCCTCAGCAGAATCAGGGAGCTCTACACGGGGGCCTAAACCAGATGTCACTTCACCCCTTCTTCCATCAGCAAAGACCTCATTCCAGCATTGCAATTCCAGCGTGAGCAAATCCGACTGCACAGCTCCACATGGGATTCGGCCCTTGGATCACTCAGCCATGGATGGACAGAGACCAGAGTCAGGCCAGTCTCTGGGAATGGAGAGCCGGCTGCCTTCATGTCGGTATTTGCACTCTGATATTTTCATTTTATATTGTATCATATACATTTTTTCAAGTAGCCACTATATCCTCGTTATCATATTTTTAATGTTCTACAAAAGTCCATTAAGGCAATGGGCCGCTACTAAGTGATACTTTTCCACTATCAAAGAACAAAATTATTTCTTGAAAGATACACTTAGCTAAAGATAGTAATAAGTATGTATTTAGCTCTTGGGGGAATTCCTGGAAATTGTGCAGCCTTCAAAGTAGTTGAGCCCTAAACATTCTGGTACCCAACCCCACATGTGGGTTTTTTCCCACACATCCAACAGTTCTCCAGCACCAGCTGGGTACTTGACAATTCAACTCAATTCTGACCTGGAGAGAGCGTCAGATCCCACAGGGGAAGGGCTCTGTCCCACAAGACTGCCCCCACCTCACCCCCACACACTTCAGACTCAGTGGTCAAGTCCAAGTTGTCACCTGTGCTTCTGACTTACCAGCTATAGATGGGAGGTTCCCACAACACTCAACACTCGAAAGGACAGTTTACTTATGAGACTACATGTTTATTATAAAAGGTTTATTCTGTATAAAAGGAATAGCCAGGTGGAAGAAATGCATAAAACAAATCATGGGCAGGGGTGCGGAGTTTCCACACCGTCTTCAAGTGCACACCCTCCTGACATCATCTCCATGTGCTCACCACCCAGAAGTTCCCTGAACTCTGTCCTTTTGGGTTTTTATAGAGCCTGTACTACATAGGCATTGTGGAGGAGGAAAAATAATTTTCCCTCTACCCTTTTAGGTTCTTGGCTGAGAGCCCCCTGGAATAAAAGACACATTAACAGAAAAACGAATGAAAGTTTAATAATGTGTAAACCTCCCACATGCATGGGAGAGACTCAGGAAAACTGAGTCACTCCCTGAAATGGTCCCAGCCATCACCTTCAATAACATCTCCAGATTAAGAGAAAAAAAAATGTTTGGGGGCAGAAGGGAAGCCAGTTATGGGAGGTTACCAGGAAAAGCACAGTAAATAAGGGTAAGGTTGTTATGCAGGTTTAAACCTTGGCCTTCTACACTAATAAGAGTTTCTAGAGATTTAGGGTCACCCTTCTCTTCCAAGTACAGGGAGGGAGACACCCTTACAAGTGGAGATATTCCTTATAAATGTAAATGTCTTTTATAAAAGCACAGCTTCCACCCAGTTTCCAGAGATCTTCTCAGGCCTGCTATTTCTTTAAAATAATCAGCCTAAAATAATTCAATGCCAAAGAGACCTGTCTGGGGGTGGCAAATTCTGTTCCCCTTCAACACCATTGACTAAATCATTGGTCATTGGCAACTGATTCAACCTTCAGCCCCTCTTCCCTCCCAGGAGGTTGGGGAGAGGAACAAAGGTTCTCAAACCCACTAACAGCAAGGTTGGTTCTCCTGGCAACCAGCCCCCAGGCTTAGCTTTGATCCAAAAGATGTTTCATTAACACAACAAAAGACACCTTGTAGCTCTCAGCAATTAGGAAATTCCAAGAGTTTTAGGAGTTCTGTGCAGAAAGAGGAATAAAGACCAAATCTATATGTATTATAAATCACACTAGCACAAGCTCCCAGCCTCTGAATGGACTGGACCATCCCTAGAGTTTGATTGCCCCAAGCCTTAAATGGACTGGGCCATCCCTCCCTCCTGTCCTGTGAATGTACCAGTGTTTTCATGACCTTGACCTTTTCTGGTTTCCTACCAGGTACTCTCTGGAATGCTGCACATGTAACTGACAGAAACGAAAGTGACCTAGGTCTTGCCTACAGGTGACATAAAAATATTCTTTATGAGCTCTAAACCAAGAATCATTAATGACAATAAAAACATTTGGTCGGTGAAAGTCTGTAAGATTTCATTATCTAAAGCACACTGAGTTTGGGGAATGTAAAGAGGGTCCTCAGGCGATTGTTATGTTTACAAGAAACCTACTGGGAACAGTGAAGTCTCTGAAATCTGGATGTGCTCCCCAGCGAGGGCATCAGGGCTTGCCTGAGGCTAAGATTGGATGGCACTGGCTCTCTCCACCTATCAGAATAGCCAATGGCAGAGTTCAACGTTATTTTAAAATTGGGAATTAAATTCTTTCCTTTCATTCTTCTTTGCTCAAGCTGGATGATAGGGATGCTGTTCTAAAACGTAGGGCATTTCCACAGAGGAAGTCCTCCAGGGGAGTTTTTTTGCTGATAGAAAGTTTGGGCACTGCTGCTTTAAATTATTCTCCCACCCAGTCATTCAAGAAACATTTGGATGAGCACTTACTATGTGTCCTGATCTGTTGTAGTTCCTGGGGAAACAGCAGCAGACATGACGTAGCTCGTGTCCTCATGAGCCAATAGCCCAGCTCAGACCATTTAACTTAATCCAGAAGAACGTACATCCCGTAAAGAGGTATCTTAAACTGCTTTAGTCTTACCAGTGGGACTGGGAAGAGACTGGTCTGAAAAGACACAGAATGGAGCTAACCTCAGCGTCTTTAGCCATTCCCAGAGTGGCTCTGCACAGGACTGTCTGCTCTACTCACGACTGTAGGGCGAAGGTCACCCTGGTGTGGTTGCTGTGGTTACCATTATTACTATTATTGACCATACATTAAATAACTGCTATTTCTCAGGCCCTTTACAAGGCATTATTCTCCGTAGCATCCTCGTGAGTTGAATATCATTTTATATACAACACACAGAAAAGCTGTCTGAAATAATAGGAGTCAAGTTGTGGGCTCATGGTCACAGAGCGACATGCAGCTAAACAAACGTGAACAGATTTATTTGGCCGTCGTGCAGTGTGCCACGATCTTGCCATAGTCTCTATGACGGCCATCGCCACGAGCATCCTCGGGAAACCTCTAAGCTACAGTCAGACGGTTTATACCGGTTTATACCTGCATAAAGACAGATACACCGATCATCATCACCTTCGACAACACGGAGAACCGCTGCTCGTGAACCAGGAAGAGAAGGACAAACAACCCGACAGCAAAAATCAGCAAAGGATTTGAAAAGGATTGCCCAGAGCAGTAAACACAAATGAATCATAAACATGTGAAAAGCTGCTGAACCAGCAGTAATAAAAAAAAGTGCACATTACAGGCACCCCTTCTATATCGGCAAAAACTTAAAAAAGAAAAAAGTCTGGAAATACCAAAGTTGACAAGGAGAAGCCCAAAGAGAAGTAGGAACAGTCATAAGAGGCTAATGAGAGCATAAATTAATAAATGAAAATGATTTAGGGTTTCCTGGTTATGTTGAAGAATCATTTCCCTTATAACAATTTTTATTTCATTTCTACGTACGTACGTACTGTCAATAAATTCTTACGTGTGTACCAGTTCAAAATAGCATTTTGTGTAAGAGTGAAAACCTGTAAAAAAAAAAAAGTCCCATAAAAATGAAATAAAGAAATGATGGTTTATGTGCACACGGGACTCGTATATGGCTGTGAAAAATGAACGCGTTATAGCTACTTACATTAATGCATTAATACATTAATGCAAGTCATAGAACACATGTACTAGAATTCCACTCGCAGAAATATGTGATACACTTAATCATTTTTAAAATTTTATAGAAGATATATATTTTCATCCAAAAAACATGATTTAGTATTTCCAGGGAAGAAANAACACATGTACTAGAATTCCACTCGCAGAAATATGTGATACACTTAATCATTTTTAAAATTTTATAGAAGATTTATATTTTCATCCAAAAAACATGATTTAGTATTTCCAGGGAAGAAAAAAAATTCCCCTCCCTCCCTGAACCAGGTACTCAATTTCTCTGGAATTACTTTAACGTCTCCAGAATTTGCTTTACTCACCCCTCCTCTCTCCCTTGAGGCCATGAGCGGATGAAATGGGACCCTGTGATGACCAGCTCTTCCAACAGGTGGGGAAGGAAGGGGGGAAATTGAAACCTAGACCTCTTGTGTCCAATTGCTGGGAGCGCTGATTAACCTGAAAACCACATCCTGTCTACCTGGTAATTTTCCTCACTGTGCCGGGCAGGAGGCTGGCAGCGAAATAGCCTCGGGTCTGACCTCCCACTGGCTGAACATGGGCACAATCCGAGGACTCCCTGCATCTCTTAGGACACTTGTTCCTGAAACGAGGTTAAGAGCCACTACCTGGCCTCACCAGTGTGCTATTTTCAGCCTACCTAATAAATACCTTTGCCTGCAGAATACTTTTACCCCGCCTAGGACAAAACCACCAGAAAGACGTGAACGCGCTCACCACTGTAATTTTTACATGACAAATAACTCATGTGTGGCTTTGTCTTTATTACCCAACAGCAGATGGTCTCTGGAAAGAAGCCAAAAATGAGGATGGGTACGATGACAGGGATAGGAAGGACCCGAAGGAAGAGTGCTGTGTCCTG